>NW_028145202.1:0-3415 GCF_050947405.1 Trichoderma evansii
CTCTACTACCTCTACTACCTCTACTACCTCTACTACCTCTACTACCTCTACTACCTCTACTACCTCTACTACCTCTACTACCTCTACTGCCTCTACAGTCTTTACATTCCTTCGCTTACTGATATACTGTATAGTGAAATCATTAGATTAATATTGCCAACTTTCAACCTAGCCTCGCCTAGATCATCATCTTATGCGACCTGGAAGGAGCGAGGAGGAAACCTAACGTAGATATGGCAGTTCACTATCATTAAGCGACTATCGGCTGACCGACTTGAGAGTCATTAAAAAGGGAAGGCAGGACCTGCAGGCCACGTTGTCTCGCACGGACTTGTAGAGCAAAGATTTCGCCCTCCTCGCAGTTTGAAACTTTTCTCCTTCAACAGTCCTCGTCTCCTTTTTTTCTTTCTGCTTCAAGAATTTCTGCTGCCACACTGCATTTTCGCTTCGCTGCTACACACTATCACAATCTTTGTCGCTTTTTTTCACGGTAAGTTTTCACAATGCAACTCTGTCCAGTAACATACTGACTCTATTGAAATAGATGCCAAACAGAGCAGACGACGCGAGCCGAGCCGAGAACCTGGCTAGAATAATGAACGGAGCTGCGACAGCCCTGGATGGGCGTGCTCCTGTCGGTCCACCAGGTGGTCCACCAGGTGGTCCTCCGGGTGGTCCTCCGGGTGGTGACAAGCGTAATGGTCCAGGTATGTTTTTTTTTTTTCTTTTTGGTTTCATCTTATATCAAAACTGACAAATATCTTAGGACTTTTAGGTGGTTGTTCATCAGGTGGTGGCAGATCAACCAAACCTAAAAAAAGCAAAAAAAAAAGGTATGTATCCTCTGGTTATTTCACTCTTACTCCATTCATAATTCATTCTGACATTGTTCCATAGATGATGGCAACCAGCTCGAAGGGGGCTGAGGCCCCAACAAGGTCACATGTTCACGCTGCTCAAGCTACCGCTGCTCCCACTGCTCAAACTCGCCGCCTCCTCCCCTCCCCTCCCCCGGTGCTGCTGCTGGTCACACTCCCCGCTCTCCCTCCCTCTGGGGAGGATGTGGAGATGAAAGAAGAAGGAGAAGAAGAAGATGATGATGATGAGACGAATCGGGGAGAGGAGCGGACAAAGGAGGGAGGGAAGAAGAAAAAAGAAGAAGAGCTCATGGATGTTGAGGGGGCCATCTACCAGTACAACTTCTGCTAAACTCTTGTTGTTCAAACTAGGATGATAAGACTGAAGCCTACGCATATGGAGCCATAAAGTAAACTAAGTATCAATCACACCATTTGTGTTTTGTCTGCATACAGAGCGGCGTAGCCCCTTTCACGCCCGTAGGAAAGTCATACGGTTTAGATATCCATAAACATTGTCTTAACTGGCAGCCGTGACTAAACTCTGTCGACATCTACACCAACCACTTGCGTCGTCCCCTACGCCGCGTCTACGTCAATGATGGAGCTGGCACTTATACTAGGGTAGCTGAGTTTCAAGGAGAATGGTATAAATAAATGTACTCCCAGAATTTTCCGCGGCGTAAATTTTACAGTCAGGGAAAACAGCTCTATCTTACAACCGCAAATTCCCAGTACGTCTCAATGAGTCACTGATCGACCATCTTCGTCTAGAGTTTGTTCGTCCAGTTATTATTTCACAGAGAATCTCTAACAGACATCTAAATTCAACATGGATTTAATTTTTGAAATGGCTAAGATACCATCTTTCTCGATACCGAAGCCGTCTGGTGCTCCAGTTATCAGTGTTCGCCAAGGCTCAATATTTTCACAGTGGCTGCAAGAGCAGAGAGGGGGAAAAAAAGAGAAGAAAATTTATAATATTTCTGAGACAGATGATTGACTAGTTTGCCAGATTATTGAAACTTGTATCGGCAGTTTACTTTTCTCTCCTGGATTTTTAGAAAATATTAACCGGAATCTGGGTTTCATGGAGCTGATGCCTACACCATTTTGTGTGAATTTGCGCTGAACAGCGTAGTACATACTGGGTTAGTATCAGGTGAGCGTAGTCGTATGTCAAGAGGACAGCTATGAGAATCGTAAGGCAGTTATAGTAAGGATGCGCTTGCAAAGATATATTTATTCCATTATGTATGCTAAAGTTATGCCCTATAGAAAGCTTTTACGAAGATACTTCTTGTTTTGTCTTGGCATGTCGAATCGGTTTGTTTGATACCTGGGCGCTGCTAAACAGCATCGTCTCAGATAATTTTCGAATAAGCTCTGGGCCTCTACCTGTGAACTACAAAGAACGCAAGCGGAGTTGGTCATTTTCTAGTTAATGGATTCGTGCCAGCCCAACCTCTATGCAGTTTTTTTTTTTTTTTTTTTTTTTTTTTTTGAATATTTATAGACATTACATGAGGACTCCATTTGCTTTCGCATTGCTGTAAATATTCATCATGGGTTGACTGACCATCGAGCCCGCTTCTACTTGAATGCAATCCACCACTTTAGATGGAGCACAGGCACAAATAATATTAGATACGGCCTTGATACCTCTTGGCTAAGACTGAATTTGACTCGAAATACTAAAAGAACACTACAGCAAGCTTATGATAGCTACCTACCTAGGTATGTATATTCTTCATCAATCTCTTGTGTGCAGGAAAGAACGGTGCCAGCTGAGAGCACCTGTCAAGCTGTCATCAACGAACCATCGCCAACTGGCTGGCAAATGTGATATTAAAGTGAATCTAAAAACATCAGATCACGTTACCCTGCGCGATGGGTGTGCATTACTAGGCCAGAAATTCTGTTCCCCAAGTGTTTCGACTTTTCTTTCTCTCCAGCTTCATCGTCATCTGCTCCGGCACGTATTCCCAGCCCGATTTTGTTGATCTGTTGGCTAATTAGCTATATAGATTCATCATTTATTTCATGACAATTTTTTTTGTCATACAGTTAGTATATCTTTGGCCTCTCTTGGTTCGCGATGGCTTACTGACGTAAATAGAAATTCAATCATCCACGTTGGCCTTCGGGCAAAATTAAGAACAAGAAGGCCAAGAAGGCCAAGGCCGGTGGTGCTCCTGTTGGTGGTAAGTTTCCCTTTTAGTTTTGTTTGTGGCACTTATTTCGGTACTGATGCTGGCATATTTAGTCACCAAGGGACACGCTGTTCCCCCCATCGCCGGGAGAGGGCCCAACGGCGCCCTCTCCTGGGCTCAACGGCGCCCTCTCCTGGGCTCAACGGCGCCCTCTCCGTCAAGCCGGCCTTTCGGCCGAAGATATTGCGGCCTTAGATGCCCCCGCCGCCGCCGCCGCCCTCCCTGCTGCTCCCACTCCCGCTCCTGCCTCTGGGGAGGCAATGGACGTGGAGACGGGTGGTGTCTCGGCCCCAGACGAGCACCAGCGACAAGAAGGAGGAGAAGAACAAGAAGAAGAAGAAGAGA